>NC_065966.1:0-12500 GCF_021464435.1 Cataglyphis hispanica | reverse complement strand
CAGGCCAGGCCAGGCCAGGCCAGGCCAGGCCAGGCCAGGCCAGGCTCAGGCCAGGCCAGGCCAGGCCAGGCCAGGCCAGGCCAGGCCAGGCCAGGCCAGGCCAGGCCAGGCCAGGCCAGGCCAGGCCAGGCCAGGCCAGGCCAGGCCAGGCCAGGCCAGGCCAGGCCAGGCCAGGCCAGGCCAGGCCAGGCCAGGCCAGGCCAGGCCAGGCCAGGCCAGGCCAGGCCAGGCCAGGCCAGGCCAGGCCAGGCCAGGCCAGGCCAGGCCAGGCCAGGCCAGGCCAGGCCAGGCCAGGCCAGGCCAGGCCAGGCCAGGCCAGGCCAGGCCAGGCCAGGCCAGGCCAGGCCAGGCCAGGCCAGGCCAGGCCAGGCCAGGCCAGGCCAGGCCAGGCCAGGCCAGGCCAGGCCAGGCCAGGCCAGGCCAGGCCAGGCCAGGCCAGGCCAGGCCAGGCCAGGCCAGGCCAGGCCAGGCCAGGCCAGGCCAGGCCAGGCCAGGCCAGGCCAGGCCAGGCCAGGCCAGGCCAGGCCAGGCCAGGCCAGGCCAGGCCAGGCCAGGCCAGGCCAGGCCAGGCCAGGCCAGGCCAGGCCAGGCCAGGCCAGGCCAGGCCAGGCCAGGCCAGGCCAGGCCAGGCCAGGCCAGGCCAGGCCAGGCCAGGCCAGGCCAGGCCAGGCCAGGCCAGGCCAGGCCAGGCCAGGCCAGGCCAGGCCAGGCCAGGCCAGGCCAGGCCAGGCCAGGCCAGGCCAGGCCAGGCCAGGCCAGGCCAGGCCAGGCCAGGCCAGGCCAGGCCAGGCCAGGCCAGGCCAGGCCAGGCCAGGCCAGGCCAGGCCAGGCCAGGCCAGGCCAGGCCAGGCCAGGCCAGGCCAGGCCAGGCCAGGCCAGGCTCAGGCCAGGCCAGGCCAGGCCAGGCCAGGCCAGGCCAGGCCAGGCCAGGCCAGGCCAGGCCAGGCCAGGCCAGGCCAGGCCAGGCTCAGGCCAGGCCAGGCCAGGCCAGGCCAGGCCAGGCCAGGCCAGGCCAGGCCAGGCCAGGCCAGGCCAGGCCAGGCCAGGCCAGGCCAGGCCAGGCCAGGCCAGGCCAGGCCAGGCCAGGCCAGGCCAGGCCAGGCCAGGCCAGGCCAGGCCAGGCCAGGCCAGGCCAGGCCAGGCCAGGCCAGGCCAGGCCAGGCCAGGCCAGGCCAGGCCAGGCCAGGCCAGGCCAGGCCAGGCCAGGCTCAGGCCAGGCCAGGCCAGGCCAGGCCAGGCCAGGCCAGGCCAGGCCAGGCCAGGCCAGGCCAGGCCAGGCCAGGCCAGGCCAGGCCAGGCCAGGCCAGGCCAGGCCAGGCCAGGCCAGGCCAGGCCAGGCCAGGCCAGGCCAGGCCAGGCCAGGCCAGGCCAGGCCAGGCCAGGCCAGGCCAGGCCAGGCCAGGCCAGGCCAGGCCAGGCCAGGCCAGGCCAGGCCAGGCCAGGCCAGGCCAGGCCAGGCCAGGCCAGGCCAGGCCAGGCCAGGCCAGGCCAGGCCAGGCCAGGCCAGGCCAGGCCAGGCCAGGCCAGGCCAGGCCAGGCCAGGCCAGGCCAGGCCAGGCCAGGCCAGGCCAGGCCAGGCCAGGCCAGGCCAGGCCAGGCCAGGCCAGGCCAGGCCAGGCTCAGGCCAGGCCAGGCCAGGCCAGGCCAGGCTCAGGCCAGGCCAGGCCAGGCCAGGCCAGGCCAGGCCAGGCCAGGCCAGGCCAGGCCAGGCCAGGCCAGGCCAGGCCAGGCCAGGCCAGGCCAGGCCAGGCCAGGCCAGGCCAGGCCAGGCCAGGCCAGGCCAGGCCAGGCCAGGCCAGGCCAGGCCAGGCCAGGCCAGGCCAGGCCAGGCCAGGCCAGGCCAGGCCAGGCCAGGCCAGGCCAGGCCAGGCCAGGCCAGGCCAGGCCAGGCCAGGCCAGGCCAGGCCAGGCCAGGCCAGGCCAGGCCAGGCCAGGCCAGGCCAGGCCAGGCCAGGCCAGGCCAGGCCAGGCCAGGCCAGGCCAGGCCAGGCCAGGCCAGGCCAGGCCAGGCCAGGCCAGGCCAGGCCAGGCCAGGCCAGGCCAGGCCAGGCCAGGCCAGGCCAGGCCAGGCCAGGCCAGGCCAGGCCAGGCCAGGCCAGGCCAGGCCAGGCCAGGCCAGGCCAGGCCAGGCCAGGCCAGGCCAGGCCAGGCCAGGCCAGGCCAGGCCAGGCCAGGCCAGGCCAGGCCAGGCCAGGCCAGGCCAGGCCAGGCCAGGCCAGGCCAGGCCAGGCCAGGCCAGGCCAGGCCAGGCCAGGCCAGGCCAGGCCAGGCCAGGCCAGGCCAGGCCAGGCCAGGCCAGGCCAGGCCAGGCCAGGCCAGGCCAGGCCAGGCCAGGCCAGGCCAGGCCAGGCCAGGCCAGGCCAGGCCAGGCCAGGCCAGGCCAGGCCAGGCCAGGCCAGGCCAGGCCAGGCCAGGCCAGGCCAGGCCAGGCCAGGCCAGGCCAGGCCAGGCCAGGCCAGGCCAGGCCAGGCCAGGCCAGGCCAGGCCAGGCCAGGCCAGGCCAGGCCAGGCCAGGCCAGGCCAGGCCAGGCCAGGCCAGGCCAGGCCAGGCCAGGCCAGGCCAGGCCAGGCCAGGCCAGGCCAGGCCAGGCCAGGCCAGGCCAGGCCAGGCCAGGCCAGGCCAGGCCAGGCCAGGCCAGGCCAGGCCAGGCCAGGCCAGGCCAGGCCAGGCCAGGCCAGGCCAGGCCAGGCCAGGCCAGGCCAGGCCAGGCCAGGCCAGGCCAGGCCAGGCCAGGCCAGGCCAGGCCAGGCCAGGCCAGGCCAGGCCAGGCCAGGCCAGGCCAGGCCAGGCCAGGCCAGGCCAGGCCAGGCCAGGCCAGGCCAGGCCAGGCCAGGCCAGGCCAGGCCAGGCCAGGCCAGGCCAGGCCAGGCCAGGCCAGGCCAGGCCAGGCCAGGCCAGGCCAGGCCAGGCCAGGCCAGGCCAGGCCAGGCCAGGCCAGGCCAGGCCAGGCCAGGCCAGGCCAGGCCAGGCCAGGCCAGGCCAGGCCAGGCCAGGCCAGGCCAGGCCAGGCCAGGCCAGGCCAGGCCAGGCCAGGCCAGGCCAGGCCAGGCCAGGCCAGGCCAGGCCAGGCCAGGCCAGGCCAGGCCAGGCCAGGCCAGGCCAGGCCAGGCCAGGCCAGGCCAGGCCAGGCCAGGCCAGGCCAGGCCAGGCCAGGCCAGGCCAGGCCAGGCCAGGCCAGGCCAGGCCAGGCCAGGCCAGGCCAGGCCAGGCCAGGCCAGGCCAGGCCAGGCCAGGCCAGGCCAGGCCAGGCCAGGCCAGGCCAGGCCAGGCCAGGCCAGGCCAGGCCAGGCCAGGCCAGGCCAGGCCAGGCCAGGCCAGGCCAGGCCAGGCCAGGCCAGGCCAGGCCAGGCCAGGCCAGGCCAGGCCAGGCCAGGCCAGGCCAGGCCAGGCCAGGCCAGGCCAGGCCAGGCCAGGCCAGGCCAGGCCAGGCCAGGCCAGGCCAGGCCAGGCCAGGCCAGGCCAGGCCAGGCCAGGCCAGGCCAGGCCAGGCCAGGCCAGGCCAGGCCAGGGCCAGGCCAGGCCAGGCCAGGCCAGGCCAGGCCAGGCCAGGCCAGGCCAGGCCAGGCCAGGCCAGGCCAGGCCAGGCCAGGCCAGGCCAGGCCAGGCCAGGCCAGGCCAGGCCAGGCCAGGCCAGGCCAGGCCAGGCCAGGCCAGGCCAGGCCAGGCCAGGCCAGGCCAGGCCAGGCCAGGCCAGGCCAGGCCTAGGCCAGGCCAGGCCAGGCCAGGCCAGGCCAGGCCAGGCCAGGCCAGGCCAGGCCAGGCCAGGCCAGGCCAGGCCAGGCCAGGCCAGGCCAGGCCAGGCCAGGCCAGGCCAGGCCAGGCCAGGCCAGGCCAGGCCAGGCCAGGCTCAGGCCAGGCCAGGCCAGGCCAGGCCAGGCCAGGCCAGGCCAGGCCAGGCCAGGCCAGGCCAGGCCAGGCCAGGCCAGGCCAGGCCAGGCCAGGCCAGGCCAGGCCAGGCCAGGCCAGGCCAGGCCTAGGCCAGGCCAGGCCAGGGCCAGGCCAGGCCAGGCCAGGCCAGGCCAGGCTCAGGCCAGGCCAGGCCAGGCCAGGCCAGGCCAGGCCAGGCCAGGCCAGGCCAGGCCAGGCCAGGCCAGGCCAGGCCAGGCCAGGCCAGGCCAGGCCAGGCCAGGCCAGAGCCAGGCCAGGCCAGGCCAGGCCAGGCCAGGCCAGGCCAGGCCAGGCCAGGCCAGGCCAGGCCAGGCCAGGCCAGGCCAGGCCAGGCCAGGCCAGGCCAGGCCAGGCCAGGCCAGGCCAGGCCAGGCCAGGCCAGGCCAGGCCAGGCCAGGCCAGGCCAGGCCAGGCCAGGCCAGGCCAGGCCAGGCCAGGCCAGGCCAGGCCAGGCCAGGCCAGGCCAGGCCAGGCCAGGCCAGGCCAGGCCAGGCCAGGCCAGGCCAGGCCAGGCCAGGCCAGGCCAGGCCAGGCCAGGCCAGGCCAGGCCAGGCCAGGCCAGGCCAGGCCAGGCCAGGCCAGGCCAGGCCAGGCCAGGCCAGGCCAGGCCAGGCCAGGCCAGGCCAGGCCATGGCCAGCCGCCAGGCCAGGCCAGGCCAGGCCAGGCCAGGCCAGGCCAGGCCAGGCCAGGCCAGGCCAGGCCAGGCCAGGCCAGGCCAGGCCAGGCCAGGCCAGGCCAGGCCAGGCCAGGCCAGGCCAGGCCAGGCCAGGCCAGGCCAGGCCAGGCCAGGCCAGGCCAGGCCAGGCCAGGCCAGGCTCAGGCCAGGCCAGGCCAGGCCAGGCCAGGCCAGCCAGGCCAGGCCAGGCCAGGCCAGGCCAGGCCAGGCCAGGCCAGGCCAGGCCAGGCCAGGCCAGGCCAGGCCAGGCCAGGCCAGGCCAGGCCAGGCCAGGCCAGGCCAGGCCAGGCCAGGCCAGGCCAGGCTCAGGCCAGGCCAGGCCAGGCCAGGCCAGGCCAGGCCAGGCCAGGCCAGGCCAGGCCAGGCCAGGCCAGGCCAGGCCAGGCCAGGCCAGGCCAGGCCAGGCCAGGCCAGGCCAGGCCAGGCCAGGCCAGGCCAGGCCAGGCCAGGCCAGGCCAGGCCAGGCCAGGCCAGGCCAGGCCAGGCCAGGCCAGGCCAGGCCAGGCCAGGCCAGGCCAGGCCAGGCCAGGCCAGGCCAGGCCAGGCCAGGCCAGGCCAGGCCAGGCCAGCCAGGCCAGGCCAGGCCAGGCCAGGCCAGGCCAGGCCAGGCCAGGCTCAGGCCAGGCCAGGCCAGGCCAGGCCAGGCCAGGCCAGGCCAGGCCAGGCCAGGCCAGGCCGGCCAGGCCAGGCCAGGCCAGGCCAGGCCAGGCCAGGCCAGGCCAGGCCAGGCCAGGCCAGGGCCAGGCCAGGCCAGGCCAGGCCAGGCCAGGCCAGGCCAGGCCAGGCCAGGCCAGGCCAGGCCAGGCCAGGCCAGGCCAGGCCAGGCCAGGCCAGGCCAGGCCAGGCCAGGCCAGGCCAGGCCAGGCCAGGCCAGGCCAGGCCAGGCCAGGCCAGGCCAGCCAGGCCAGGCCAGGCCAGGCCAGGCCAGGCCAGGCCAGGCACAGGCCAGGCCAGGCCAGGCCAGGCCAGGCCAGGCCAGGCCAGGCCAGGCCAGGCCAGGCCAGGCCAGGCCAGGCCAGGCCAGGCCAGGCCAGGCCAGGCCAGGCCAGGCCAGGCCAGGCCAGGCCAGGCCAGGCCAGGCCAGGCCAGGCCAGGCCAGGCCAGGCCAGGCCAGGCCAGGCCAGGTCAGGCCAGGCCAGGCCAGGCCAGGCCAGCCAGGCCAGGCCAGGCCAGGCCAGGCCAGGCCAGGCCAGGCCAGGCCAGGCCAGGCCAGGCCAGGCCAGCCAGGCCAGGCCAGGCCAGGCCAGGCCAGGCCAGGCCGCAGGCCAGGCTCAGGCCAGGCCAGGCCAGGCCAGGCCAGGCTCAGGCCAGGCCAGGCCAGGCCAGGCCAGGCCAGGCCAGGCCTGTGCCGTGCCAGGCCAGTGCCAGGCCAGGCCAGGCCAGGCCAGGCCAGGCCAGGCCAGGCCAGGCCACAGGCCAGGCCAGGCCAGGCTCAGGCCAGGCTCAGGCCAGGCCAGGCCAGGCCAGGGCCAGGCCAGGCCAGGCCAGGCCAGGCCAGGCCAGGCCAGGCCAGGGCCAGGCCAGGCCAGGCCAGGCCAGGCCAGCCAGGCCAGCCAGGCCAGGCCCAGGCTGCGCCCAGCCAGGCCGTGGGCCAGGCTTCAGGCCAGGCCAGGCCAGGCCAGGCCAGGCCAGGCCAGGCCAGGCCAGGCCAGGCCAGGCCAGTGGCCAGGCCAGGCCAGGCCAGGGCCAGGCCAGGCCAGGCCAGGCCAGGCCAGAAACAGGCCAGGCCAGGCCAGGCCAGGCCAGGCCAGGCCAGGCCAGGCCAGGCCTGTGCCAGGCCAGGGCCAGGCCAGGCCAGGCCAGGCCAGGCCAGGCCAGGCCAGGCCAGGCCAGGCCAGGCCAGGCCAGGCCAGGCCAGGCCAGGCCAGGCCAGGCCAGGCCAGGCCAGGCCAGGCCAGGCCAGGCCAGGCCAGGCCAGGCCACAGGCCAGGCCAGGCCAGGCCAGGCCAGGCCAGGCCAGGCCAGGCCAGGCCAGGCCAGGCCAGGCCAGGCCAGGCCAGGCCAGGCCAGGCCAGGCCAGGCCAGGCCAGGCCAGGCCAGGCCAGGCCAGGCCAGGCCAGGCCAGGCCAGGCCAGGCCAGGCCAGGCCAGGCCAGGCCAGGCCAGGCCAGGCCAGGCCAGGCCAGGCCAGGCCAGGCCAGGCCAGGCCAGGCCAGGCCAGGCCAGGCCAGGCCAGGCCAGGCCAGGCCAGGCCAGGCCAGGCCAGGCCAGGCCAGGCCAGGCCAGGCCAGGCCAGGCCAGGCCAGGCCAGGCCAGGCCAGGCCAGGCCAGGCCAGGCCAGGCCAGGCCAGGCCAGGCCAGGCCAGGCCAGGCCAGGCCAGGCCAGGCCAGGCCAGGCCAGGCCAGGCCAGGCCAGGCCAGGCCAGGCCAGGCCAGGCCAGGCCAGGCCAGGCCAGGCCAGGCCAGGCCAGGCCAGGCCAGGCCAGGCCAGGCCAGGCCAGGCCAGGCCAGGCCAGGCCAGGCCAGGCCAGGCCAGGCCAGGCCAGGCCAGGCCAGGCCAGGCCAGGCCAGGCCAGGCCAGGCCAGGCCAGGCCAGGCCAGGCCAGGCCAGGCCAGGCCAGGCCAGGCCAGGCCAGGCCAGGCCAGGCCAGGCCAGGCCAGGCCAGGCCAGGCCAGGCCAGGCCAGGCCAGGCCAGGCCAGGCCAGGCCAGGCCAGGCCAGGCCAGGCCAGGCCAGGCCAGGCCAGGCCAGGCCAGGCCAGGCCAGGCCAGGCCAGGCCAGGCCAGGCCAGGCCAGGCCAGGCCAGGCCAGGCCAGGCCAGGCCAGGCCAGGCCAGGCCAGGCCAGGCCAGGCCAGGCCAGGCCAGGCCAGGCCAGGCCAGGCCAGGCCAGGCCAGGCCAGGCCAGGCCAGGCCAGGCCAGGCCAGGCCAGGCCAGGCCAGGCCAGGCCAGGCCAGGCCAGGCCAGGCCAGGCCAGGCCAGGCCAGGCCAGGCCAGGCCAGGCCAGGCCAGGCCAGGCCAGGCCAGGCCAGGCCAGGCCAGGCCAGGCCAGGCCAGGCCAGGCCAGGCCAGGCCAGGCCAGGCCAGGCCAGGCCAGGCCAGGCCAGGCCAGGCCAGGCCAGGCCAGGCCAGGCCAGGCCAGGCCAGGCCAGGCCAGGCCAGGCCAGGCCAGGCCAGGCCAGGCCAGGCCAGGCCAGGCCAGGCCAGGCCAGGCCAGGCCAGGCCAGGCCAGGCCAGGCCAGGCCAGGCCAGGCCAGGCCAGGCCAGGCCAGGCCAGGCCAGGCCAGGCCAGGCCAGGCCAGGCCAGGCCAGGCCAGGCCAGGCCAGGCCAGGCCAGGCCAGGCCAGGCCAGGCCAGGCCAGGCCAGGCCAGGCCAGGCCAGGCCAGGCCAGGCCAGGCCAGGCCAGGCCAGGCCAGGCCAGGCCAGGCCAGGCCAGGCCAGGCCAGGCCAGGCCAGGCCAGGCCAGGCCAGGCCAGGCCAGGCCAGGCCAGGCCAGGCCAGGCCAGGCCAGGCCAGGCCAGGCCAGGCCAGGCCAGGCCAGGCCAGGCCAGGCCAGGCCAGGCCAGGCCAGGCCAGGCCAGGCCAGGCCAGGCCAGGCCAGGCCAGGCCAGGCCAGGCCAGGCCAGGCCAGGCCAGGCCAGGCCAGGCCAGGCCAGGCCAGGCCAGGCCAGGCCAGGCCAGGCCAGGCCAGGCCAGGCCAGGCCAGGCCAGGCCAGGCCAGGCCAGGCCAGGCCAGGCCAGGCCAGGCCAGGCCAGGCCAGGCCAGGCCAGGCCAGGCCAGGCCAGGCCAGGCCAGGCCAGGCCAGGCCAGGCCAGGCCAGGCCAGGCCAGGCCAGGCCAGGCCAGGCCAGGCCAGGCCAGGCCAGGCCAGGCCAGGCCAGGCCAGGCCAGGCCAGGCCAGGCCAGGCCAGGCCAGGCCAGGCCAGGCCAGGCCAGGCCAGGCCAGGCCAGGCCAGGCCAGGCCAGGCCAGGCCAGGCCAGGCCAGGCCAGGCCAGGCCAGGCCAGGCCAGGCCAGGCCAGGCCAGGCCAGGCCAGGCCAGGCCAGGCCAGGCCAGGCCAGGCCAGGCCAGGCCAGGCCAGGCCAGGCCAGGCCAGGCCAGGCCAGGCCAGGCCAGGCCAGGCCAGGCCAGGCCAGGCCAGGCCAGGCCAGGCCAGGCCAGGCCAGGCCAGGCCAGGCCAGGCCAGGCCAGGCCAGGCCAGGCCAGGCCAGGCCAGGCCAGGCCAGGCCAGGCCAGGCCAGGCCAGGCCAGGCCAGGCCAGGCCAGGCCAGGCCAGGCCAGGCCAGGCCAGGCCAGGCCAGGCCAGGCCAGGCCAGGCCAGGCCAGGCCAGGCCAGGCCAGGCCAGGCCAGGCCAGGCCAGGCCAGGCCAGGCCAGGCCAGGCCAGGCCAGGCCAGGCCAGGCCAGGCCAGGCCAGGCCAGGCCAGGCCAGGCCAGGCCAGGCCAGGCCAGGCCAGGCCAGGCCAGGCCAGGCCAGGCCAGGCCAGGCCAGGCCAGGCCAGGCCAGGCCAGGCCAGGCCAGGCCAGGCCAGGCCAGGCCAGGCCAGGCCAGGCCAGGCCAGGCCAGGCCAGGCCAGGCCAGGCCAGGCCAGGCCAGGCCAGGCCAGGCCAGGCCAGGCCAGGCCAGGCCAGGCCAGGCCAGGCCAGGCCAGGCCAGGCCAGGCCAGGCCAGGCCAGGCCAGGCCAGGCCAGGCCAGGCCAGGCCAGGCCAGGCCAGGCCAGGCCAGGCCAGGCCAGGCCAGGCCAGGCCAGGCCAGGCCAGGCCAGGCCAGGCCAGGCCAGGCCAGGCCAGGCCAGGCCAGGCCAGGCCAGGCCAGGCCAGGCCAGGCCAGGCCAGGCCAGGCCAGGCCAGGCCAGGCCAGGCCAGGCCAGGCCAGGCCAGGCCAGGCCAGGCCAGGCCAGGCCAGGCCAGGCCAGGCCAGGCCAGGCCAGGCCAGGCCAGGCCAGGCCAGGCCAGGCCAGGCCAGGCCAGGCCAGGCCAGGCCAGGCCAGGCCAGGCCAGGCCAGGCCAGGCCAGGCCAGGCCAGGCCAGGCCAGGCCAGGCCAGGCCAGGCCAGGCCAGGGGCCAGGCTGTAGGGTTAGGCTAGGCTAGGCTTAGGCTAGGCTAGGTTAGGTTAGGTCAGGCTAGGTCCTAGGTTAGGATTTTCTTTCTCTGTGTATTCATTATGTGTTTGCTGTATCACTTGATCTATTTTAACAATTTCTTCCTTTCCTTTTTCTATTATTTTCTCTTGTTCCTTTTCTATTTTTTTATCTTCTTGCTTCTCCTTCTTTTGTGTTATCTTTTTCTTATCTTCTTGCATATCCTTCTTCATTTCTGCTTGTTGATTTTCTGCTACCTTTATTTTTTCAGTTTGAATTATTCGTTTTTGTTCCTCATCCTCCTTCTTTGATATTTTAATTTTATCCTCTTTTTCTTGTTCCTTCTCTTTCATTTTCTCTGTAGATTCTTCTATTTTGTTAGATTTTTCTTTTTTCGTTTCGAATTCTTGCACATCATCTTTTGCTTCTTTGCTTTCTTTCTCTTTTATTTTTTCTGTTATCTCTTTTTCCTTCTGCTCTTGTGTTTTTACTACTTCCAGTTGGTCTTGTTGTTTTTGTTCCTGTTTCTTTATTTCTTGTGTAGACTCATTTTTTTTGCTAGATTCCTCTTTTTTCTTTTCCATTTCCTTCCTCTTCTCGTCTTTTGATTTTTCGTCTTCTTCCTTTTTTATTTGTTTCTCTTGTGCCAGCTTTTCTTTCTCCTTTTTCAGTTTCTCAGTCTTTTTACTTTTCGCTTTTTCTTTCTCTTGCTCTTTCTCATCTTTTTTGAGAGTTTTATTCTCCTCTTGTTTTATTTCTTTGACTTCCATTTTGTGATCGTGAACGTCTTTTTCTTTTTTTGCAATTTCAGTTTCTTCTATCTTTACATGTTCTTGCTCATTTTGCTGTGTCCCATCTGTTTTTTCTTTGTCTTCTTTCTGAACTTTTTCGATTTCATTTTTTTTATTATATAATTCTGCTGCATCATTTTCTTTCATATCTTTCAATTCTTCTTCTTTTTCTTTTATTTCAGCCTCTTTCTTTTCCTTTGCTTTTACTTTTTTGTTTTCTGTATTTTTGGCTTCCTCTGCTTTAATCTTTTCTGTTGTTTCCACTTTTGCGCTTAAGTCTTCAGATCTTTCAATTTTCTTATTTTTATCTGATTCTTTTCTTTCTTGTTCAGTTTCTTGCTCTTTCTTTCGTTCTTCTGCCACTTTATCTTTGATTTCTTCTGTTTTATTCTTTTCTGTTTCTTCCACCTTTGCGCTTAGATCCTTTTCAGTTTTCTTACTTTTATTTGGTTCTTTTCTTTCTTGTACAATCTCTTGCTTTTCCTTTTGTTCCTTTGCCACTTTATCTTTGATTTCTTCTGTTTTATTCTTTTCTGTTTCTTCCACCTTTGCGCTTAGATCTTTTTCAGTTTTCTTACTTTTATCTGATTCTTTTCGTTCTTGTACAATCTCTTGCTTTTCCTTTTGTTCCTCTGCCACTTTATCTTTGATTTCTTCTGTTTTATTCTTTTCTGTTTCTTCCACCTTTGCGCAGATCTTTTCAGTTTCTTATTTCTATTCTTTTCGTTCTTGTACATCCGACTTTTCCTTTTGTTCCTTCCACCTATCTTTGGCTTCTTCTGCTTTATTCTTTTCTATTTTTTCCTCCTTTGCCTTTAGATCCTTTTCAGTTTTCTTACTTTTATCTGATTCTTTTCTTTCTTGTACAATCTCTTGCTTTTCCTTTTGTTCCTCTGCCACTTTATCTTTGATTTCTTCTGTTTTATTCTTTTCTGTTTCTTCCACCTTTCCACTTAGATCTTTTTCAGTTTTCTTATTTTTATCTGATTCTTTTCGTTCTTGTATAATCTCTGACTTTTCCTTTTGTTCCTTTGCCACTTTATCTTTGGCTTCTTCTGCTTTATTCTTTTCTATTTTTTCCTCCTTTGCCTTTAGATCCTTTTCAGTTTTCTTACTTTTATCTGATTCTTTTCTTTCTTGTTACATCTTTCGCTTCCATTCTTGCTTCATTCCTTTCCGATCTTTCCATTCTCTGATTCTTTCATTCTTTTCTTCCTTCCTTTCATCTTCTTTCTTTCCACCTTTCCACAGATCTTTCAGATTTCTTCCTTCTATCTGATTCTTTTTCTTTCTTGATCTCTTCCTTTCTTCCTCTTTCGTTCCTTCTATTTTATTCTTTTCGTTTCTCCACTTTCCACTAGATCCTTTTCAGTTTCTTTACTATCTGATTCTCTTTCTTTCATCTCTTCTGTTCCTCTCCACTTTATCTTTGATTTCTTCTATTTCATTCTTTTCTGTTTCTTCCACCTTTCTAGATCCTTTCAGTTTTCTTACTATCTGATTCTTTTCTTTCTTATCTAATCTCTTATTCCTTTATTCATTCCATCTTCCACTTTTTATTTCTCCAGTTACTGTGATTTTTTTAGACTCTTTGATTTCATTTTTTATGCTTTCAGTCACACTCATTTTCTCCTGTTGCTCTTCAATTTGCTGTATTTCTCTGTCAGCTTTCTCTTTCTTTAAACTTTCAGCTTCTTGTGTTGTCTTATGTTCTTTTTTATCTTTCTTAATCTTTTCATCTTTTATACTTTTTACACTTTGCTCTGCTTCTTCTCTTACTTGTTCAATTTCTTTGCTTTTCTGTTCTTTATTTATTTTTTCTGTTTCCTCTTTCTTTTGTTCTTTGTTTTCACTTTTTATTTTATCAGTCTCTTCCATATATTTTTGTTGTTTCTCTACCTTTTTATATTCCTCTTCTTTTTCTTTTTTCTTTCCAACTATATCATCTTTTGGCTGTTCTAATTGCTCTTTAATTGATTTTTCTTCTTCTTTTTTCCGTTCCTGTTGTATTTCTAAATACTTCTTTTCCTCTTTATCTACCTTTTCCTCTTTATTTGTATCACTGATTACTGTAGAGTCTGCACTGTCTGTCAGCTTAGTTTCTTCTATTTCTACTTTTATTG
>NC_065965.1:7585000-7620917 GCF_021464435.1 Cataglyphis hispanica | reverse complement strand
AACCCAACCTAATCCCAACCCAACCCAACCTAACCTAACCTAACCTAACCTAACCCAATCCCAATCCCAATCCTAACCTAACCTAATCCCAACCTAATCCCAACCTAACCTAATCCCAACCTAACCCAACCTAACCTAACCTAATCCTAATCCCAATCCCAATCCCAATCCCAACCTAATCCCAACCTAACCTAACTCTAACCCAACCCAACCTAACCAACTCTAACCCAACCTAACCCAACCCAACCTAACCCAACCCAACCCAATCCCAATCCCAACCTAACCCAACCTAACCTAACCCAACCTAACCTAACCTAATCCCAACCTAACCTAACCTAACCTAACCTAACCCAACCTAACCTAACCTAACCTAACCCAACCCAATCCCAACTCTAACCCAATCCCAACCCAACCTAACCTAATCCTAACCTAACCCAACCTAACCCAATCCCAATCCCAACCTAACCCAACCTAACCCAATCCTAACCTAACCTAACCTAACCCAACTCCAACCTAACCTAATCCCAACCTAATCCCAATCCCAATCCCAACCTAACCTGAATCCCAACCCAATCCCAACCTAACCCAATCCCAACCTAACCTAACCTAACCCAACCTAACCTAATCCTAACCTAACTCCTAACCTAACCCAATCCTAACCTAATCCCAATCCCAATCCCAACTCTAACCTAACCTAACCTAATCCTAATCCTAACCTAATCCCAACCTAATCCTAATCCCAATCCCAATCCCAATCCCAACCTAACCTAATCCCAATCCCAACCTAACTCCAACCTAACCTAACCTAACCTAACCTAACCCAACCTAATCCCAACCCAACCTAACCTAATCCCAACCTAACCTCAATCCCAACCTAACCTAACCTAACCTAATCCCAACCCAATCCTAATCCCAACCTAACCTAACCCAACCTAATCCTAATCCTAACCTAATCCTAATCCTAACCTAATCCCAATCCTAACCTAACCTAACCTAACCCAACCTAACCTAATCCCAACCTAACCTAACTCTGAATCCCAATCCCAATCCTAACCTAACCTAACTCTAACCTAATCCCAATCCCAACTCTAACTCTAACCTAACCTAATCCCAACTCTAACCTAACCTAACCCAATCCTAACCTAACCTAACTCTAACCTAACTCCAACCTAACCTAATCCCAACCTAAACCTAACCCAACCTAACCTAATCCCAATCCTAATCCTAACTCTAACCTAACCTAACCTAACCTAACCTAACCTAACTCTAACCTAATCCCAATCCCAACTCTAACCTAACCTAACCTAACCCAACCTAACCTAACCTAACCTAACCTGAATCCTAACCTAACCTAATCCTAACCTAACCTAACCCAACCTAACTCTAACCTAACCTAATCCCAACTCTGAACTCTAACCTAATCCCAACCTAACCTAAATCCCAACCTAACCTAACCTAATCCCAACCCAATCCTAACCTAACCTAATCCTAACCTAACCTAATCCCAACCTAATCCTCAATCCTAATCCTAACCTAACCTAACCTAACCTAACCTAATCCCAATCCCAACCTAACCTAACCTAATCCCAATCCTAACCTAACTCCAACCCAACCTAACCTAACCTAACCCAATCCCAACTCTCCAACCTAACCTAACCTAACCTAACCCAACCTAACCCAACCTAACCCAACCTAACCTAACCTAACCCTAACCTAACCTAACCTAACTCCCAACCTAACCCAACCTAACCTAACCTAACCTAACCTAACTCAACCCAACCCAACCTAACCTAATCCCAATCCCAATCCTAACCTAACTCTAACCTAATCCCAACCTAACCTAACCTAACCTGAATCCCAACCTAACCCAACCCAACCTAACCTAACTCTAACCTAACCTAACCTAACCTAACCTAACTCCAATCCCAATCCCAACCTAACCTAATCCCAACCTAACCTAACCTAACTCTCAATCCCAACCTAACCTAACCTAACCTAACCTAACCTGAATCCTAACCTAATCCCAACCCAACCTAACCTAACCCAACCTAACCCAACCTAACCTAACCTAACCTAACCTAACCTAACCTAACCTAACCTAATCCCAATCCCAATCCTAACCTAATCCCAATCCCAACCTAACCCAACTCTAACCTAACCTAACCTAACTCTAACCTAACCTAACCTAACCTAACCTAACCTAACCTAACCCAATCCCAACCCAATCCCAACCTAACCTAACCTAATCCCAACCTGAACTCAATCCCAACCTAACCTAACCTAACCTAACCTAATCCCAACCTAACCTAATCCTAATCCCAATCCCAACCTAACCTAATCCCAATCCCAACCTAATCCCAACCTAACCTGAATCCTAATCCTAACCTAACCTAATCCCAACTCTAACCTAATCCCAACCCAATCCCAACCTAATCCCAACCTAATCCCAACCTAACCTAACCTAATCCCAATCCTAACCTAACCTAATCCTAACTCTAACCCAATCCCAATCCCAACCTAACCTAATCCCAACCTAACCTAACCTAACCTAACCTAACCTAACCTAATCCCAACCCAACCTAACCTAACCTAACCCAACCTGAATCCCAACCTAACCTAACCTAACCTAATCCCAATCCCAACCTAACCTAATCCCAATCCCAATCCCAACCTAACCTAACCTAACCTAACCCAATCCCAACCTAACCCAACTCTAACCTAATCCCAACCTAACTCCAACCTCAATCCCAACCTAACCCAATCCCAATCCCAACCCAACCTAATCCCAATCCCAACCTAACCTAATCCCAACCCCAACCTAACCCAATCCCAACTCTAACCTAACCTAACTCTAATCCCAACTCTAACTCTAACCTAATCCCAATCCCAATCCCAACCTAATCCTAACCTAATCCCAATCCCAACCCTAACTCTAACCTAACCTGAATCCTAACCTAACCTAATCCTAATCCTAACCTAATCCTAATCCTAACCTAACCTAATCCCAATCCTAACCTAACCTAACCTAACCTAATCCTAACCTAACCTAACCTAATCCCAATCCCAACCTAACCTAACCCAACCTAATCCTAACCTAACTCCTAACCTAACTCTAACCCAATCCCAACCTAACCCAACCTAACCCAATCCCAACCTAATCCCAACCTAACCTAACCTAATCCCAATCCCAACCTAACCTAACCTAACCTAATCCCAACCTAACCCGAATCCCAACCCAATCCTAATCCCAACCTAACCTAACCTAACCTAACCTAACCTAATCCCTGAATCCCAACCTAACCTAACCTAACCTAACCTAACCTAACCCAACCCAACCTAACCTAACCTAACCTAACCTAACCTAACCCAACCTAACCTAATCCCAACCTAATCCCAACCTAACCTAACCCAACCTAACCTAACCTAACCTAACCCAATCCCAACCTAACCTAACCTAACCTAACCTAACCTAACCTAACCTAACCTAACCTAACCTAACCTAACCTAACCTAATCCCAACCTAACCTAACCTAACTCAATCCAACCAAACCAAAACTTTTTTTTTTTATTGCAATACGATGCAATTATTTAACGAACTACGTAGTTTATCGCAAGTAATACGTCCTTATAGAATTGCAAAATTGCAAACATTGGTAATACGTCATTATTTAACGAAATACGTCGTTTAACAAAAATAATGTATCGCTGTTTAATGAAAATCGTCTATTAACGTAAGTAATATGTCGTTACACATCGATTAAAATGTCTATTGCGTCGTTATTTAACGACGAGAAACGTTGTTTAACGAAAATTGTACGTCGTTATATAAATAGAAAGGTATGTAATACATAGCTATTAATTCGACAAACATCGTTTATCGAAAGTAATAAGTCGTTATATAAATAGAAACGTATGTAATACATAGTTATTTAACCGACAAGCGATACCTGTTTATTCGAGAAACGACGTTTAAAGCAAGTAATACGTCGTTAAACATATAGAAACGTGTTGAATACATAGCTGTTTATTCGAGAAACGACGTTTAAAAAAAAAAAAAAAGTAATACGTCGTTAAACATATAAAAACGTGCATAATACATAACTGTTTATTCGAGAAACGACGTTTAAAGCAAGTAATACGTCGTTAAACATATGGAAACGTATGTATTACATAGCAACATTCTTCCCACAACACTTTCTAGGATTAAGAGGAATACCTTATAAGTCAGCCAACCTGACGCAGCCTAACTTAGCCTTGTCTTGCCTAACTTCAGCTAACCTAACATAACCTAATCTACAACAACAGCGACGATTAATTTGTAACATCCTTACATTAAGTCATTCCTAGACTTAGTAACATCTCTTAATTTAATAATAACTTTACATATAATAACATCCATTGATTTATTAACATCCCTAAATATAGTAACATCCCTAATTTTTAGTTACATTTTTTTATTTAATATTATTGCTTCGATGTATTTCGCGCATGCGCGTTGCGTCAATTACGCGAGTGTGGAAGCGAGAAATTGATATACGTCTACACCGTAATATTTCCGCTAATATTGCTTATTGGAAAAATACGACTAACGATATAGGATGCGTTCCGATTCACGTATTAAACACATAGATTATCTGATTATCTATAATTCACGTAACATATATTATATATTTTCAAGCGATCTATGCGCTTTATGCGTGAAACGGAACGCAACTATAGTAATATTACATATATCTACATATATGTGATTATTACTGTTCGTATCTATATTTTTTTTTTGTTTATGGTTTTGACGTAACCTTTACATCGTACAACGAATTCGCTACCGCTTGCTATCGCTCGATCGACAGGTATATAAATTGAGTGTTTGATATAAAGTAGAATTATTTTGTTTAAATTATTATGATTGTTCGGTCGATGTGTAAACGTTCTATACTTCTATTTATCCTACGTATGCCCCGTATATAATTTTTCCACGATTAATCTCGTGTTATTGTATCGAGTCATTAAATAATTACAGGTAAATTGTTTAACCTAGTAATATTATAATGTATTTAATATATTTAAATTTAAATTTATTTTCCATTTATTATTATAAATTTGATTGATAAGGGTCTCATATTTTATTATTTCGAATGATCTGTTGTGTCTATCGCACACATCCTCGCTATAAGTACAAATATTAAATAATTTATGTAATGTAGAATCTACAAGACTTAACTTAAAATATATATAGATGATTTACTAATATATCGTTAGTTCTACATCATAGAGAATGTTCTGTACGTTACTATACATGATTATACGTTATAAGGAAAGAAAAATTTTTTTTAAATATATGTTTTATCTTGATATCTTTTTTTTTATATAATTTGTTAATTTTTACATGTTTTATTTTATTTGCCTTGTGTAATAGATTAAAACTGGTGATGGGAGAAAAAAATTGGAAAGATTGGAGACCTTTTATATATGGAGGTTTAGCTTCCATTGTTGCGGAACTTTGTAAGCCACTAATTGAATCGGATATAATAATTCTTATATCTTTTTCGTAACATCAATTTGGAATAAATAAATATTGTGTAACATATTTTATAGGTACTTTTCCTTTAGACACGACGAAAACACGTTTGCAAGTACAAGGTCAAAAATATGATCGAAAACTTGCACGTTTAAGATATTCTGGTATGACGGATGCTTTATTACAAATATCGAAACAAGAAGGAATAAAAGGTTTATATTCTGGGTAAATATTTTTGTGCAAAAAAAAAAAAATTAATAAACAATATTCGATCATTTAGTATTCTCTTTTACATATTGTTAGTAATCTTTTAAATGATTTAATTAAAAAAAAAAATTTAAGTTAAATTTAATTAGATACTGATGGAATAATAAAAAAAGTTTGTAATTTATATACTACGTTGTTTGTATAAAATTTTTAATACGTTAACGATTTGCAGTTGCAATTTATTTTTTTTTTTTCTTTTGATTGTCTAGGATTAGTTCTGCGATCTTACGTCAAGCGACATATGGAACTATAAAATTTGGCACTTATTATTCTCTTAAAAAAGCTGTGATCGATACATGGGCGATAGATGACTTATTCACGATAAATATTGTTTGCGCAGCATTAGCTGGGGCAATTTCGAGTGCAATTGCCAATCCTACTGATGTGGTAAAAGTTCGTATGCAAGTCACTGGTTGCGATACAAATGTATCGCTGTTTACTTGTTTCCGAGATGTATACGAACATGAAGGTATTCGTGGACTTTGGAGGGTACTTTATATTTTTTTTTAAATATATTATCTTGTCGCCTATATACATATATTTATTCTAAATATCGCATATTTTAAAATAGAATACACAAATACTTGAAATCGAATTAAGATATACAATTATTATTATTTCTTCAATTATTAATATATATTATTTCAATGTTGCAGCATATATGTATAATACGAATAATTTTTGAGTTGTGTATAGAAAGAGAAACGAAAGGGAAAAAAAAAGTACATATAACTAGCTACATATTCCGATATTTTATTATTTTTACAATGAAATTGCACAATTTCCAGTTTTAATTGATACCGACGAGTTTAAAAAGGGAAATGTTTACAGATGCATGAATTCAATATTGATTGTTTTGATATTAAATCGAAAATTATAATTAGAGATATATTTATTGTACAAAGTTTGAAAGCATAAAATATTTAACTTAAAAGCATTATTATTTGCGTATACTCCTTTTCTTTTACTGACAACAATTTGATTGATAACTGCATTTTATATAGGTTGTGTGTATATGTGTACATATATATAAACACACAGAAATAAATCATGAATAAAATAGAGAAATTTATAAAGTTTTAGTCAATATTTTATATTTTAGATGTTCATAAACATACATGGTTAACGAACGAACAATCTCGGGCAATAATAGACTTCCATATACCGTGCTGGCTCTAATGTCCTTTCTCTATTTTATTTATGATTTTATTTTTAAAGGTCTTCATTTATAATACTTGTGTTTTATCTTAGATAAATAAAGTTTTTTCTTTGTTTTTGTAGGGTGTTGGGCCGACCGCTCAACGAGCGGCTGTTATCGCGGCTGTAGAATTGCCTATATATGACTATACCAAGAATAAATGTATGAGTATGTTGGGAAACAGCATTAGTAATCATTTTGTGTAAGTTTTTCTTATCGATAATGTAGATATTATTTCTTTGTAAAATATTTGAAATACATTCATTGACTATTGTAATATCGATTAATTTTAAATTTATATTATGATAATTACGCTAAATTATATACATTTTAACAAAAAGATTATTAAATACTTACAGAAACAAAGGTTTTTGTCTTTATAAATATATATTGTTATATTTCTAAATTATATTTTTATTATATAAATATTATTTATTACATTGTTAATTATCAGTGTCGATTAACCCTTATCCGGACAGCTAATATCTATTTCTTCTAACAAAACTGTCTCAATTTATAGCGAGAAATTTATTCGAATGTCTAAATATTTGCAACTTGTTCAACTATTTTTTTAAATATGTTTATGTGGAACAGTATTAAAACAATCATGAATTATATTATACTGATATATATGTATTCATAGAAAATTTAATTAATTGCACAAATAATTAATAACAAAAATTAAAATCGGTATGTATGTATCACATTACAATTTTTTCAATTTATTTGTTTGTGATGCAATGTATTTAATGTTATTAAGTTGGTGCCTAAAAAATTTAATACTTTTATCATATAAATGATTGATTAAATGAATATATTATATAAATGATTGATTAATAAATATTAAAACGGTAGAAAAAAAAAGATCTCGAGGGTACGTTTGTATCCAAGTTATTTTCAATAATTCTGAATTTATTTATTTTGTTTTTTTTTTTAAACATACTCCAAAAAAGTACATATTATGAATCATACATTTTGTATTGAGTATGAATTTCTCCTACACACTCTCATTTTATATATATAATTCTCTTAAAGTTCTAACGTTTTAATAATTGAACTCCAAATATGAATTCTTTCTCCTTTCCCTTTCCTCGCTCTTTCTTTCCTCTTTTTTTTAACCACATCATTTAAAATAATGTTAATAATTTGTATATTTTTTAAGCGTGTCGTCACATTTTCATCTACATAGCACATATATTTTTAAATTTATTATTATGTTTTTTTGAGAACAAAATTTTAATTTTTTTGTGTAATTTCCTAATCTATATTAATATCTAATACCAACGAGATGATTAAAGTACTCTTGAATTTGCCTAAATAATAATAAGAGTTTATTATTTGTCTTCGATATATCCCAAACATGATATATCTTTTAAATTTTAAGTTGATTAATTATATTTATTAATTGTATATACTACATCCAATTTTTTCTGATTCAAAAATTAACATCTTCACTTTGAAATAATTGAAAGTTTAATTTTTAATATTTGTAATTCGAAGAATGGTGATTTTCAATATATATTCCATATATTGCGCGTTATCGAAAGAAAGGAGTAAAACTCTCCTAAAATTAAAATTTTATTTCCAGGTCCTTTGACATTGTCATGCATATGGGCACATGCGATAGACGGATTTTGAGATGACCAGAGAAGCTTGACACGCGCGCGGAAGCTGTGTTCAGCACTCTGTGTTAATACAAGAATTGTTAAGACAATCGTCCATGCAGATGATTATACATGTTAATCTACTTTATTAAGACTCGTTGATGAGCTTCATTGGTTAGCGTTTATGTATTTTAGAGCTTTGGAAATGTCGAAATTACTAACAAACCGTCACATAACTTCCCCATTTTTTTTCTATAGACAAAATTCTCTTTTGTCGACACTTTTATTTCTATTCGTATTTGGAAATGTACTTTATCGAAATATTGACAATCATCGCGCATAGACATAATATTTTATATTCTTTCTATAATGCCTGGATAAGGGTTAATTTTGTTCCATAATTTAAAATCTATAGTGTTATGAAAGAAAAAAAAATCTTAAAACGGATCAAGTATTGATATTTTATAAATCAAAGAGCCACACAGACAAACCAGTTAAAAAAGGAAAAAAAAAATTATAAAATGTAATTTGAGATATAACACATTTAGATATTATATATTGTGTATATAATTCTGTATATAATTGTATGAATACACCATTATATGTTTTAGATCGAGTTTTGCAGCTAGTATGGGAAGTGCTGTAGCTTCAACGCCTATAGACGTTATTCGCGTAAGTAAAGTGTTTTATATTAATGTAATTAATATATATATATATATATATATATATATATATATATATATATATATTTTCTCTCATATATATATATATATATATATATATATATATATGAGAAAAAAAATATATTATATATATTATATATATATATTATATATAAATATATTATATATATATATATATATATATACATATATATATATGGATAAATGAATGAATGTATGTATGAACGTACATACGTATGTATATATGTATGTATGTATATATACATACATACATATTTTTTCCTTTTTTCTTTAGACACGATTGATGAATCAAAGAAGAGTGTACGTCGCTAACAATAAGCTTTCGTCACACATTTACAGCGGCAGTATAGATTGCTTGGTTCAGGTATAAAGCTTTAATTATTCAAAATTTTTATACTTTACACGTACATTCGTATATACGTTTGTGTCAATCATGGAAGCTAGAATAAACAATCAGTTTTGAGATCTATTCAATTGTTTTTTAAATGATACTATTTGAGAGTCAATTTTGAGAGAGCTACCTAATATAATTTGTTTTTTAAATGGTAATATTGTTATAAATTTTTTTTTTAAGTACTTTTCTGTCAACAATTTTACACATTTACATTTTTTATTCTGTTTTTCATATTTTTATGTTTATGTATTTTTTTCAAAATGTATACATATTTGTCTCTTCTAACATATCCATTTATAGGAGGAATAATTTTTGTTTCATATAGACGATTAAATATGAAGGAGTTTTAGCACTGTACAAAGGTTTCGTCCCGACGTGGTTTAGAATGGGACCATGGAATATTATATTTTTTATTACTTACGAACAATTGAAACGTTTGTGATGTATCATCAAATATAAAAAATTCGAAATATTCGAATTTTTTCATTAAACTAAGATTTGGAAGAGTTTAATGTAAACGTCATTGTGCACATAACGTTTACTATCTCAGTTGTAATCTCAGTCGTAATTTGTCAGTTATAATTCCTTAAGTGAGAAAATAATGTATTAATTAGTTACTCTGCGAGTATAAAATAAGTATTACATATACTTATATAAAGTATACAAACAAATTAGAATATCTTTCAACCCTTTCCGTTGGTATAATATTATACTTAATGTATGTAATTTTGTAGAGAGAAACCATATATGTGAGAAAGAAAATAATTGGAAAAGTTCAAGAGCTTCCTAAAGTACAAATTTCCAAGAATCTATTTAGTTAAATTATTATGCAAAAGACACACCTTTACAGAATTTATTAAGCGCTCATCTTCTCGATGTTACAAGTAGAGTTAGTCTGATTCTGTCTCGAAATTTTTATGCAGAGTGTTTCAGAACTCATAAGATAAATTTTAGAGTGATGATAGATCTCCCCAAGAAAATCAATTTTTATTAAGAGACTCGTATCCTTCGACGCATCTTTAAGAAGCTAACGTGATATCCCTGTTCCAAACCGCCTGCAAAATAGACAGGTCGCGCAACAGCATTGCGCTAACAATGTTAATCCGTAATCTTTAATTTTTACCTTTTCAATTTTTTGAAAAAGACGTGGATTAGTATTATCAGACGTAAAACAGTCGCCTTATCAACCTTATAGATAGTCCGAACAGGGATGCGCAACTCCTTAAGAATATGTTGGAGAGCACGAGTTTTTGGAAGAAAAAATTGATTCTTTTGATGAAATGTACCATGCCCTGAAATTGTGTTCTATGTATCCTGAATGAATTCTAAAACATCTTGTACATTTAAATCGATTCTGTGTAACAAATTTTTATTAAGTGCATCGATGAATATTGATAATTCAAGTATATTAAATTGCTGTGTATATAAACAAAAGTTTGAGGTTTTGAATTTATCACAATGTTTTTGTGCAATACTAGTCATTTAGTTATCTGTCGTGAATATACTCTGTTGAATCATTTTACTTTCAGTATTTTTACATAGCATTTATTATCATATTTCTGGTACACATGCTAGTCATTTTAACAGATTCTTATAAAATCAATATACTAAACGTGATCTACATAAAAATCTACTATTATTAATGTTGTAAATAGTATTGATATTGAAATTCAGAATGGTTAATTTAATTCCATTAAAATTTTAATCTGTATGTGTTATACTGTATGTACACTATGTTTAAATCTATTTTTCTTTTTTTTTTTACATGACAGTTATGCAAAACATATGTCGTGTTACATGTATAAGCATGTTGCTTTTTTAGTTTTCTTTTCCAAAATTATATATACATAAGATAGTATAATTCTTAGAATTTGCAACACAAATGTCTATTTCACACACTCACAAGTTAAGCAAACACAATGATAATATAATAGTTTTGCATTACAAAATTTATTTCTTTCTTAAGACAAAAAAAACTGATACATTGAAAAATATTATTTCATGAAGGAAAATTGAAATGTAATATCTCACATATCAAGCACTATGCACGCGCGTGTACACATATACATACTCAAACATATGTATACGCATCTATATGTATGTATACAATATATTACATAAATAACATTAGAATTTTATTATTAATGCAAAAATCCTTTTACCAAAAAAATTTACATTAAAGATTTAATATATTCAACTACACTTTTTTATATTTAAAAAAAAAAAAAATCGTACATTAAATTTGTTTTCCCAAAAAATAAAATCACGTAAGATATAAAATGTATATGTTCTTAAAAAAAAAATCCTTTCTTGTAATAAAATTAATGTTTTCGAATATAAATTGTATACACTTCAATAAATCAGAAATTTGGAAACAATTTCTATAAAGAGACAAGATAAATCCACTGTTTTATTAATAAAGATTGGTCGATCAAACTTTCTGTTTATAAAAGAATATTGTATATCTTTATGTATAACAAATAAGTAATAAATTTATAAATAATATTATATATTATAGTCCCTCTTTTTACATCAAATTTCCTTTTTTATACACTAGTAGTAATTACTAGTAGTAATTACTAGTAGTAATTATATACACTAGTAGTAATCTATATTAGTTCAATAATACTGTCATTGCTCATGGCATTCCCATACGATAACTTTTCTGTCCTTCCCACCCGTTATCATCAAGTTACTATCAGCAATTACAGCTAGGGCGCAAAGCGGCCCTGAAAAAGATGTATACTATAATATACATATATATTAAAACAATTTATTCTATATATTTTATCACAGATAAAAAAACAATGAAAAATGTATTAAAATTTTAATATTATTATAAATAGCAATTTATTGAGTAAACATTTTATTTTATTTACAATATTTACCATCGTGACATTGTATTTGTGAGACGAGTGCAGCCCCTTGATGATTCCATATATTAAGATTTCCATTATTATCGCCTATTAAGAGAAAGGTTTTCATCCAAGTTAACGTCAATGGTTCACTCTCTAAATTGACGGAATATATCTGTGTATTTGTTCGAACGTCGATTATACTTAGTTTGTCTTCCGCACATGATATCACGCTGCTGCATTGTTTATCGAACGTTACCGCATTTATCCTGCATACGTGGCCTTTTAACAATAAACATTAGAATAATAAATAACATCATTATATTTTCTTTCATTATCAAAAAGAAATGTCCAACAAAAGTTAAAACTAACATTTGCATGTTATGCTATTTATTTATTCACACAATCAAATATTCGTTTTCGTATTATCGATAGACTCTTTTTTTTTAATTGCATCTTTTAAAAAACAAATTGTAAATATAAACAAGATTTATGCCCGATTAGTGATTGAATGGACAAAGTTTGCATTTGCACAATGAACTTATATAATATTTTGTAAGTTTTTCATTATTGCGATTATTATAAATTATAATTCTTATTATTGCTATATTATAAATTATAATTACTTAATAAAATTATGTGCCTTGCCAATTTTACATAAATCATGGCCACATGGATCATCTATATCGAGTTTATATTATTGTTTATATTATTATTATATATTGTTATATTATTATTTGTGTATAATAGTTATAAAATTTTCAAAATTATGATTATTAAAAGAAGTCAATGGAAATTTATAAAATAGTAACTGCATTATACATTTAATAATTATCCATTGATAGGGAGATAGAGTGTTGACTGATATTTTGAAATATTTCAATTACCATATCATTTTCTACTTGAAAAATTCAGCGACCCACATGACATGAAATATGATTAATATGATTATATTTAACAATTTCAAGTAGTAGCTCTCCTTCATTTTTAGATTTCTGTGATTATTGAATAAGATAAAGAATAAGAAATGTATAAAAAGATAAGAAAAACCAAGAAATATAGTTACCTTTAATAGTAGCTTGTAAATTGTAGCTATCCATGTTCCACAAACATAATTCGCCATCTTCTGTACCAGATACCAACATAGTATCATCTCTGTAATTAGCATAAAACGATTTATTGAATGCATAAGCATATAACAAGATGCAGATAAACTCAATAGAAAAAATATAGTAAATATAAACATATATATATATATATATATATATATATATATATATATATATATATAATTAATGGAAATTAGTTCAAGTTGTTAGAAAAGTGTAAAAAAAAAGAAAATATGAGAATGAATTAGCCTTCTTTTATTATACTACAACACGACGACAATTTACCTCGATATATTAATACAAGTTACTTTGGAATCATGATCTAATTGCGCGATAAAACATTCTGCAGGTTTAATTTTTGATCCAGAAGTATACCCATGCCAGACTTTCACAGTACAATCCCACGACCCTGATATAATTACTTGATGCTTAGGACTCCAAGCTAAACATGAGACTGCATCTTCATGTCCTTGAAGGACATCAATTACTCTGCCAAACTCGATATCATAAAATATTCTAAAAAAAAAACTATCATTAAGTTTTATGAAGATATGTGAAATCGTTTTTTATAACACAAAAAATATGCGTGTTTCTAAATTCGTGTATCACAAAATTTACAAACGTATTATACATGTTTATAGCAATAAAAATTCAAACACAATTTATGTAAAAATATGTTTATATCTCTATTATAATTATGCACAAAATCTAATTATTATCATATTTACAAAGTATTGTCCCACGATCCTGCTACAAGAATGTTACGCTGCGACGATGTATAATACGAGATACAAGATGATAATGATAATAAAGACAAAGAAACGCTATGCGTCAGTTTTCTCTCGTTTGTATTATATAATTTAAGCATTCCGTCTTGTCCTACTGATATAATTTCGTTACTCGTTGTATTTTTTCGTATGATACTGGTAACACAGTCTTTGTGTGCTTGGAACGCTATCAATTCCGCGAAATTAATTGCTTTTTCTTTTACACATGGATTCCCTGAAAAAATTAAAAGTAATATTTATTGTAAATCATATTTTATACAAATCATATATAATTATATTATATAAATCAAATATATATATATATATATATATATATATATATATATATATATATATATATATATATACATACACACTTATGTGTGTGTGTGTAAAAGGAAAAATATATAAGACATGATACCTGAAGTCATTGTTTCTGGCAAAGTTAACAATGTTTCGCTATATAATAAATCTGGAGCTGATGCTAAACGTTTAGGATGAGGTAAAGTAAAAACTTGCTTTGGTATTTGACCAAACTCCATAATTTGCACTTCAAGCCCATGTCTGTCATTTATATCTCGTATAGTGTCTAAATCTACTGCCCCTTCATAACATAAATGGAAGAATACTGCAATTAAAGAAAATATATATATATATATATATATATATATATATATATATATATATATATATATATATATACATAGTGAATGTCTTGAAAGTAACCATGTTTTAGTTATATTTTAATTTATTCTAATTAATATATATTCTGTATGTTTATACATGTATATATTCTCTCTCTCTCTCTCTCTCTCTCTCTCTCTCTCTCCCCTCCCCCTCTTTACTCCTCTTTTTCTCTCAAATTTTTACCATTATCAGCTTTTTCAGCTTCAATTCCTCTTTGTTTATATCCAAAAATTAAATCAATCCAATGATGAAGATTTCGAGAAACATAATCGCTTTCTAAAGCATTTCTTAATTGTTGTACAAAATCGGTTGGTCCTAAAGTATAACAATCGACTGTTACTTTCTATTTGATTAAATTATACATATATATCTCTCATTATATAATTGATCATTTAAATAATATGAAAAATAATAAAAAAACGAATATTTTTACTATATTGTTCTTGTTATTTTATTATCTCGAGAAACGGTTCTTGAGAGATAAATAATAACTAAAATAAAAATATCTAATAGACTGGAATGCTTTATATAACTTGAGAAATATGAACAATAATGTATGCTAATATTATTTATTGAAACAAACGATGTAGAAATAGAAATAAACAATTATCATTACCTTTTGCCCAAGGAGGAAGTTGTACATCACCTATCTTTGTACCGTCGTGTCGATAACCAAAGTCGATACCGTAACTATTCGCTAAAAAGTCACCGGCATTGCTCATATCATAAAACTCCGGTATCAGTTCTTTAAAGTCAGACATGTTCACCAAAACATTTTTCCAAACGTCGGCTATACTGTTAGGTGTTTTTGTTGGTAAAAGTGAAACATAAAATTGTTTCTGCGCATTTGACAGAGTAATTATGTGATTTTTATATTTTTTAAAAAGTTTCTTATATGTTTTTACATGTTTTGCCTTTCCTTACAAAATAAAAATGTGTATTTTTTAAATATAAATTATAATTTTCTATAGTCATAAATTCCTTTCTCCTCACACATTGCATTGTTATGGCATATAATCAATATTGTAAAGTAATTAATATCAAATGGTTAAAAGAAGTTTGACATGTACCTGTTAAACATTCTATCTGGATGATCGAATCTTCCATTTTGTAGACAGAGCATATATTGAGGGTACTTCCGTACTAAGTAAAATAATACAAAACCTGGTGCGCTATAATGAGAACCATATAAAAATTTCGGATCAGACATTTCCAAATATCGTTCCTGCAATAATGCAAAAATAGAAGATTAAAAAGGAATACTATTTTTCTATTTTACTACTTCGATAAAAAGTACTTCATTGAAACGATGATGAGAATTGAAACACGAAATAACAAAAAACATTTGTGTTTATATCTATGCATAAAATTCATTTTAACTTATGAAACGCTTGAGAATTGGATATGGAAAAAATTTAGAATATTCTGTATATTATGAATATTTGTATATATGTAAACTACATTATAAATATCTCATATGTAAAAAAATATAATTTAATATATAACACATATACTTTTAGTCTCTCTAAACGAGAAGGATTTAATGCGCCAATAGGTTTTGAAAGATCTCTGTAAACTTTAATATCATTTAAATCTAACGCAGTAGAAGTGTAGTCTTGTATAATCCATGGAAATACTGGATATTGTGTCAAATCGTGAAATGTTCTGTCAGCCAAACTGAAAAAATACAATTATAAATATATTTTTTAAATAATTTATCCTTTTTTTTTGTCATGCTATTAAGAATCAATTTGAGAATTCTTATAATCACCTGTTTACATATAAAATGTAATCATAATTCGATATATATCCATTTTGCCATCTCATTGTCATTTGATTTTGGGGTACAGTTTCTAGGGAAACCATTGATTGTTTAAGTAAACTTTCATATAGATTATCTCTGTTATCCTGATTTTGAAATGACAAAAATAGATGTTCAAATTTACTATCAGCTTGTCGTATCCATTTAATTTCAAGACCCTAAAAATAGTATTGTATCATTACTGTGTCTTTTTGCAAGAATATTATTAAAGAATATTATTAAACATATACAATATATATGTATAATATGATGGTACAGCATTTTGGATTACAAAATATTTACCACTTGTCGCAATAGAAATCTTCTTTTTATAATATTTTGTATATCTTTCAGTTGAATCTTAAGAACAGGATGCTGAAAACAATTGGCATTATAATTAATGTAATGTCAATTTTTTATATATATATATATATATATATATATATATATATATATATATATATACAAAAAAGAGAAAAAGACTGACAAAAAATCATTTATAATGTAATGAGAAGCAATAATTACCTGATCCATATTATTGTAAGGTTGAAAATAAATTCTCGAAGTAGTCAACAATACTCTTCCCGGATTTACCACAAGTGGTGATATTTTGTTTGCTTGTGTCTCTAAAATTACTTGCTCATATAAATCTTCCAGCCATGATGTATCAAAAGATACACGCGATTGTCTGGAGTGTACAATAGCCATAATCTTCAAAATTAAAAGCATTATTGTGAGAAAGTCTTAATACTTAATTCATATTTCTTTGAAAATCCTTACATATGAATGGATATTACCATAGCATTTTGTTCCGCGGTTGCTAAACTCGCTGCTCTATGCAACTGTAAGATTTGTGAAAGGCAATCTTCTATTTTTGCATAATTGAAACAGAAATTAAACATAGTATTTTGATGTATAAATCTGTATGGTGCTAATATATTTTTTTCCAGCATTTCCACATGTTGTTTACATTCCACTGACAGCATATTACTACAGTAAATTCAAATATGCACAAATGAACAATATACATAAATATATACATAATGAACAATATACATAAATAAATAAACAATGATAATAATAATACCAAAGTATATAATAATGCAAACAGACAGATGAAAGCTAAAATAGCTGGAAAAATCTATCTTTCAACTTATATATTTCTTACTCTATGCATTTTTTCTTTGGCATATTTCTGGCTGTATTTAATATGCACTTGCTCTACCTTGCTATATTATTGCTTGATGTACATTGCTCCACAAATGTAGTTTCCTTGAGTTGAATCTTGATTAATGGCTGGTTAATATCTTTATTTACAAATACCAAAGATTTAGAGCATAGCTTTAATCTCCCCTCCATCCAGTTTTTATTTTCTGGAAATCTAGCATCTAGCCTTCTCATCTGAACACTATAATCTTCAAAAAATATTTCTCCTGGTTCCAAAAGAAGCATTGTAAACCTGAAGACATTGTAATTGATACTTAACTTGCTGCAGTAGTTTATTGCAATATATAATATTTTACTAATATTCACTATCAGAAGAACATGCATAATATTGTTAAAATTTGCGACATTTATATATTTTTGTTGGAAAAATTGACTGTGTTTAAAAATTTCAGTGAAAATGTATATATATTTGGAATTTTTTGGTACATGAACCAATTTTGACAATATCATTTAACATCATAAGTAGAAAAACATTATATTTTCTACAGATATCTCAAGGAATATATATAAATTTTTGTAGATTTTTTTTTTTCAAGTACTTTGAGATATCTAAAATTGCGACAAGATATTGTTACCTATATGAGACCAGGAACAGAAAAATATGACTCACACAAGAATTAGGATTCGGCATATTTTAAAAAATATAAAGTGTAACACGTATCTTTAAAAAAAAAATGAGATACTATCTATATTATAATATCTATATTATGCACTAAAATAAAAAAGAAAAATTTCCTATTTCTCGTTCGTAATGTGTCATTTATAGAAATCTTAACCTTAGAAGATAATATTTTAAACAGCAATAACTTTTAATACGATAAAATTTAATAATTTTTTTATAATAAATACATTGTTTCGCATGAGAAAAGCATAAATTTTACTAATTTTAACAAAATCGGAAGTACAAAACAACAGTTTTATCTTTCCTAAAAACTCATTAAAAATTTTTATACACCTTTCTTTCTCCATTGTTGTTCTATGTATAAATGATTCATATATTAAATTCTATAATTACAAAATGTATTAGACTCGATGTTTGTAAGAAAAATTTTCGTTGCAATTTATATAAGTGCATATAACGATTTAATCTAATTAGCAAAACGTCATTTGCCAGTCTCAACAGGTTCGTTTCTCTTACTATTCTTATTTTCTACATATATATATATATATGTAATACTAGAGAGAAGCCTGAGAGCGGTCATCCCGGCGTTTCTCGTACGAGCTCTCGATCCCGTACAGCAGCGCCTCTACATTCATTTTACGACCGCTTAAGCGGGGAGCACACACTTTTGCATAAGCGCATAACCATAAACATAAAGAAATTGATTGGTCCACAAATGCATAAGAAAATGAACCAATCAATTTCTTTATGTTTATTGTTATGCGCTTATGCAAAAGTGTGTGCTCCCCGCTTTAGAATTATATGGCCACGACCATTTCAGGCAGGATAAAGCGGGGAACACACACTTTTGCATAATTATAAGCATAAGGAAATTGATTGGTTCATTTCCTTATGCATATATTTGTGGACCAATCAATTTCTTTATGTTTATGATTATGCGCTTATGCAAAAGTGTGTGCTCCCCGCTTAAAACAGCTGAATGGCTCATTTCCATGCTACGTTAACGTTTCAATTTTGGTTTATGTCTATGCTACATCTACTTTTCATATTGCCGACAGTAGTAGTACCATATATGTAATACTATTATATTGCTAGTATCTTCCGAATAAGCAGCGTTAGCGAAGACATTACGGTGAAAATATATATCAACCTCTCGTTTTCACAATTTGTGTACTTGACGCAATGCGCATGCGCTGGATACGTAGGCCATATATGTAATATTATTGGCTTAACAAAATTCGCACATGCGTATTGCGTCAAGTACACAAATTGTGGGAGCGAGAGGTTGATATACATCTGCACTGTAATGTTTTCGCTAAAGGCCATTGTACGTTAAAAAATTTTAGTCATAATCGTAAAGCCGTAAATAAATCAACCAATCACAGTTCAAACATTTTTATTATGTTTAGAATGTTTGAATTGTGATTGGTCAATTTTCTTACGACCTTATGATTACGACTAAAATTTTTTAACGTACAATGGCCTTAACGCCGCTTATTGATACGTGAAGATACGTGACTAGCAATATAGTAGTATTTCATATATTCAGTAACAAGCAGTAAATAACAGTATCCTCTTATTGTTTGCATACTTAGATTACATGTGTGTGCGTGTGTGTGTGGGTGCGTGCGCGCGCGCGCGTGTGTACGTATGTACTCTACTAGATTTATTGATTGTATACTTGTTACTACAAGCTTACGATTTTGGAATGGAAAACTAAAGATTGAATGAGAGATCTTGTTTTTCACTCATATTTATCTACAAAATTATTATAGATAATTAATTATTTTTATATCTGCATGTGCCGAAATTGTTATTCAAATTACAAATATTTTATGCGCGAGCATTATAGCATTATAGCATTATAGCACATTGTTAATAACAATATTTAATGACACTTGTATTAATTGGTATAAAAACAAATGAATTTATCATAGGGAGCTAGCAACATAAGCAATTTCTTGTCTAGCGCAATTCTTTAAATCAATTATTTGGCAGTTAAGTTTCAGTATTGTTTGTATTCTCGGTCGTATTGTTCTCTTTCACTTCCAAGATTCTCGGACCGTATAAAAGAACGTACGCGCAATGCCAATCACCGCCTCCGCTGAGTTTTAAAACTTCTTCAGTAGTAACAGCTGTAACAACATCATCATCGCATTTCATCCATGTATCACCTTTTTGACAAATCCATGCAACATAATGACCGCTACTGCTGGAACGTCCTCTGTGCGTGAGAACTGCTTGTAATTTATAATAACCGCTATTATTTGATCCCAAATCTGCAATATGAGTATATTGATATTGTGTGAAATTTGTAGAATGCATTAATAAATCCCTAAATTTATTTAGGGATTTATTGATGCATTCTACAAATTTAGATATAAATAAATTTTTTCATATTCTTACCGTTCTTAAACCAAAATGGTTCTTGTTTTATTATTTTCATAATGCTATCTCCTTTATCTTTAGCTTTTGCATTACAAGATTCTTCCACCAGAGTATCTTCGTATTCTTTGAATTTCTCACGCATTGGAATGAGTTTGTTTTGAAGTTCAGGGCTACATAATTCAAAAGCATCAAATTCCAAAGGAAATTTAACATCTTTCAATATTTTTGCATTAATCGCTTCTTTTTCCTTATAATAAAACCGTACAAACTGTATAGTTAAATATGCTGGTAACCTGCTGATCTTTGACTGAAAAAGTACAAATATACACTATATATATATGTGTGTGTGTGTGTGTGTGTGTGTGTGTGTGTGTGTGTCTTAATTTATCTCAAGAAATATTTTACAAATTTGTTGTCATATTAAAATTAGAAATATTTTATTTTTAAATAATCTGTATTTTTCTTTAACTATATGAATAGCTTCTTCTCATAAAAATATCATTTGCATAATTTTGAGATTACTGTATGTATATGTGTAATTTAAAAATGTACCGTTTTTGTATAAACGGCATTTCTTCCAAGCGTCGGAGACATTTTCGTAATTTGCTCCTGCATTTTGTTCCTAAGTCCGAAATACATGTGTTTGACATCAGTTGAAATAAAACAGCTCAATTGTAAGAATTCTTCTTTTCCAGTAGTAGCTGGTTCGTCCTCGGATTCAACGCACTTTAATTCATAATCAAATATACCTCCAAAATATTGTTCAATGAATGAACGTGGTTTATAAGTTTCGGTATCATCTTCCGATATATCTGCATTGTTCTGTTACAAGTATACAAAGCTTACAATAGTTATCCTATACATAAATCACTTGTATTGCTTGTATAGTAATATACGCATATAGTATATGATAAATTAAAAAAAAGTTGCTAACATATATTACACAACAATGATAACCTTTGCAGGTAACTTTTGCTGCAACATCCTAATCAACTCGGTCCAGCATTCGTTTGCATCTTGTTGTTGAAATACTCCTTGTTCAGTCTTTTCTGCAAATCTTGGGAAAGCTAAATGCAGCATTTGAACTAGAACAAGCGGCGCTCTAGATGTTCCCTTATCCATATTGTCATATAGATCCCTTAATGCCGCGGTTATACTTTGCGCGGGTAATGATAAACTCGCAGCTGTCGCCCAGCCGCCTGGAAAAATCTTCAAGGCTTCTCGTAATTCTGGCACAGTTTTTAAACATTGCACTGTTGCATTCAGATAGCAAGTGTTGCCAAGATTATGTAAACCAGCTGGTAGATCTAAAGCTGTAGCTAATTCAGCTTCATTCATATCTTCCAAAAATATTGGTTTCTCCATTGGTTCTGTAGGTACATCTTCTTCCTTAGAACCCATCATAAGTACTGTGACACCCTAATATAATGAACAATGAATTCTAAATCTTTCAGATATATAATAAGATTTTGGATACAATTAAAACAATAATTTTGTGTGTATGTGTGTGTGTGTGTGTGTGTGTGTGTGTGTGTGTGTGTATATATATTTATTTATTCATTACATCTTTAAGTTTCAAATTGCCCCAATCATCGTCTTTGAGTGTCATTCCTTTAAGCATAACTTTCTGTCTTTCTGGTTGAACCCCAGTCAAAGCAAAGAGCTGTGCTTTAAACAACATTGGTTCTTCTTCGGTATTAACTTCTACATTGGAAAAAAGTTCTTTGCCCCATTTAACTTTAACTGAAACATATCGTTAAGATATAAAATATTGAACAAAAATTGCAAATATATATTTGTATTATATGTATCTTACATGCATAACAAATATAAAATAGTCAAAAACATAACTTTTTATTTAAAAAAATCAAGCTATAAGATATAATTTCAGTAAACGACAAATTTAATTGGTGAGTAATAATATATTGTACAAATATTACATAAACAACAAAAATATATATTGTATAAAAATAAATAAAATAAACGGATTAGCCTAAGTTCAAATTTAAATCAGATCTAGGTCCTGCTAGATTATCTTAGTAAGCATATACTTTTGATTATATTTTCAATAAATTTTAAAATAAGATTTCTTCTTTTAATGTAAGCAAATATATGCCACAGAAATTATAATAAATTCCCTCTTCACTTTTTTTATCTATTAAATAAATTTGATAATATACACTTTTTGGTTAGATATTCGAGTACATACCTGTGTATTGAGGCATATTTATTCCTCGTACGTAGCACACTACAGTATATATAAATATATTATTGTATCTGTAAAATATCAAATTAAAATAAGATTTCTTTTAATAATAATGAATACAAGTAACCGCAAAGTGCTAAGTCAGACTCGCGGCACTTGTTATAGGAATTGTACATATGTCGCTGGTGCTAGATACTAATGTTGCTACGAAAAACTTATCAGTTAAGGCTGAATCTACAATAAGTATAGTGAACTTTAAGCCGTAAGAAATTAACCAATCATATTCGATTATTCTTCTCGCAATCCAACTGTGATTGATCAATTTCTTATGGCTTAAGGCTTCCACCTATTGTAGATGACGCATAACAGACAATTGGCCAGCTGATCGAGATATATAGAGTGGGCCATAAGTCGATAACCGAAAAGAGAGGATTTTTTTCATAATTTCATATATATTATATTATATAATTCATATATAATTTCATATATTATATAATTTCATATATATTATATAATTTTGTATATATATAAAATTATTATCTTAGAGATAGAAATAAAAGTTTAAAAATATTTTAATATAATTAAACACATTTACATTGTCAAAAAATTTACTATTTTAAAACAAATATGCAAAAGTTACAATTAATAAATAGTCAATATTTAATAAATTTCCATTAATTTTCACACAAAAAATTGAAAAAATACACGAAAAAACAAAATAACGTTTACAAAAAAAATTTGGACTTATGAAATCTTTATTTTTTTTTGTCATATACACTAATTTTTTGTACTAACTAAAATTTTTGTGTAAATTAGAGCCAGCTAATGCAATTTCATTAATATTATTATATTATCATATTTATGTTAAATATTACCAATTACATCTCGCATATGATATAACAGGTTTAAACAGGCTACTGAAAATACATAATTGTTGAATACATTCTATATATATATACATTATCCATATATATATATATATATATATATATATATATATATATATATATATATATATATATATATATATATATATATATGGTATTTTATGAAAACAAGAATTAACATATAAAAAATAGCTGCAAAGGCGAGAATTTAAATAAATAAGACAAAATAGGAAATATATATTATCTGCTGAATAGGAAGAGTATCCCAACATTCTTAACATAATAGTTATAATCTTAAGCCCAAACTCGTAAAGTTGAATCCCAGCTTCCAGTAGATAGAGCAGTACCATCCGGTGAAACCCTTAGACATGAAACTCGATTTTCATGCCCGTACAATAATGCCACTCGTTGGCATTTTAAAGTATCCCACACGTTCACTGTATAATCATTGTATCCGGCGAAAAGCAATCGCCCGCTTACACTCAGATCAACCGCATTCGCACCAAATATTATACTCTCTTTTGCATATACCGCGACTTCTCTATCAGCGCGCAGATCGAATAAGCGACAAGTAGCATCGTCCGAACCTGTTGCTACCGCATCACCGCCTGGATGAAATCTCACCTGTTTGCATCGCGAATACAATAATACTATATTAAATATTCATATTTTGAAAAGCAGAAGATACGATATATATCAATTATTATATAATTTTTTATTCATCACAATACTATGTGACAAGTCATAGAGATATATAACTATAAAAACTATTACATACTGAGTTAACATCGGATTGATGTCCTTCGAAGCTTTGTACACACTGGCCACTGCGCATATCCCAAATTAAAACCAATTTGTCGCAACCACCTGACACAAATGTATTCCCCGTTTCACTCGGGGCTAAATCAATGGACATGACATCGCTGGAATGTCCTTGAAAACTCTGTAATAGTTGTCCACTCTCTACATCCCACAAACCACATGTGCTGTCCCCGCTGCCCGTTAAAATCTGTTGATCACTGTTGGGAAACGCACAGCATGACATATACGACGTATGTGTGCCAACGGTTTTTTTATGAGCCGAAACATCATCCTCTAGACTTAATGTATATACTGTAACTTTATTATCCAAACCTCTGCAACAGAACACAGTATCATCGATAGCAATTTATCACACTGAGAATCTCTCGTTGACATCTTTTCCTTGATATATGATAAATTTATCATAATTTATTATGATAAATACCCGCATGCAACTAAAGTGCCACTAGGGCCATAAGCACATGCCATCACCCATCTGGTTGGCATACTAACAGCATGTTCTTTATTTGTAGTAAAGGCATCCCATATAATCATTCTTCCATCCTTAAAGTTAAGTGATATTTTGTATACTATTATTGTATAATATAAGATAAATATCATTATAAATAATGTTATAAATACCTGCGAAGAGGAAACAATATGACGCTTATCAGGAGACCAATCGGAACATAAAACTTTGGCTTGATGTCCTTTTAAGATACGTCTGGGTTTTACATTTATACAATTAATTGCTTCGAGCCTATCAGCTACACTAGCAACTAAAACAAAGCATAAATATATTTCATACAGATGTATTAGATATTTAAAACAGTAAAAAAAAAGTTATATCTCCAATCTTATTATTAATGTAATTATTTTTTTATTATAGAAATAGGGAAATATATTATTAATAAAAATCATATCTCTCTTGTATATGGTGTGTGTACAAAGTATAAAGTACATATAGTATCTTTCAATCTTTTTTAAAAGCTAATATATAAATATATATAAAATATTAAAGAGAGATTAAGAGTTTGCAAATATTTGTATGTATATATAAGCAACATATTGGCAAATAAAATTGCGACAATTACGCGTGATATCATTTAACTTCTGTCGCTCATCTTCCAAACGTATCTTTAAGCATTCAGCTTCCTTTGCCAGCTTCTCTATATGTTCCAACTCCGTCGCAGCCGAGTCCATATTGTCTCACTTTTTTGTTACTGGACAATTCTTTGATATAAGATAAAGAAATTTTACAAACGGATAATCTTCCATGTATTGAAATTACATATATGCTTAGTTGCAAATGTGTATATACACATATGTATCAACTCTAATATGAGATGTATATGCGTAAGATGTATATGCATTTTCACAATTCTCTCTCGTTATAAATGACTCGTTTATCGATTATAGTCATAAAGACAGTAATTATATTACTTGATTAGAATTTTAAATAATTCGCTAAATTTCCGAAATATCATTATCGAAAACGAAACGAAAAATCGTAAAATGTTGATAAGTATCACATTCGCATATACACGCACGTCATCAAAGTTTTCTCCATACAAACTTTGTTCTTGCTGTTTTATTGTGCGCTTGTTTTTAAACGAAAACGATCGATCATATGCGGAAAGAATAATCGATACGACGAAATGAAATAACCAAGTACTTGACGCCTGTCGACGCTGATGTAAGATGCACACTAATGGCGTTTTCGAATGTAGGAATGTAATAGGTTTAAGGCCCGAACACAGACTTTTGCATAAGCGCATAACTATAAGCATAAGGAAATTGATTGGTCAATTTCATATTCTTATGAACCCTTAATCGCTCTGAGAGTGATTAATGACGTCATTGCATTGTTTCTGCCAATCAAAGACTTGGATTTATAGTAAAATATAGTGATCAATTGATCCGAGTTGGATTAACCAGTTGGAGTTCATTCGAAAACACTGCATATATATATATATATATATATATATATATATATATATATGTATGTATGTATGTATGTATGTATATATATATGTATGTATGTATGTATGTATGTATGTATCCTGACTGTGTTCCAATATTCACTGTCAATATTAAAAGTCTATAATTAACGTCACGTACACTATAGATTTTCAGTACTGGCAGTGAATATCGGAACACGACCACAATATGTATATGCATACATATCCAATTACGAAAGCAAATCGATGGCTGCGATTTCCTGCGCTGCGCATGGAGTTCAGTGTTCAGAGTGGGGAGTAGATGGGGAATATCAAGGGATATCACGGACGTTCTTTTGATCTTCTCGCTGGTCCCTACCCTAACAGTCGCTACTTTACTTTGAAGCAAACGAGATTTTCGTAATCATCAATTGAAAAAAAATGGCACTCTTGTCCTTGCGTTTGACTTCGTCTTTAATTAGGCATCTGCCGAATACCACGTCTCAGGTAATTGACCAAAAAAGAAATCTCTCATTAATACTTGTACCCGTGACACGTTAAACGCCTAGCGGAACGTGCCGACATTTTCCACTTATCAGAACTGTGCTATTCTCCGGTTTTATCCTTTCGTTATTTTCGATCAAGTCGTACTATAGATAAAAAATTAATCAAATATTTTGATTTATAATTTGCTCGATGACAAAATTTAACGATACGTGAAATGTCAATAGTATTTGTCTATTACATAAAATGTGTTGGAGCAGCAAGTTATGTAATACATTTCTTTTATGTATACATATATATCTACATATATGTATTTTTCCTTTCTTTTTTAACAGATTACTTGGCCTGCAACTGCTGTAGCTTCTTGCAAATATCATGTCTCGTGCAGCCGTCGTTCGGCGGAAATTTCTTCCATCCTGGAAGAACGTATTCTTGGATCGGCACCAAAGGTAAATTCTTTATAAAAGACAAATTATCATATTATATCAAATTATCATATTATCATTTGATATCATGCAATAATTATATATATATATATATATATATATATATATATATATATATATGTTTTTATAAATTTTATTTTTACTTTTTAAAACAAGATTTTATTTTTGGATATATTATAAAGCAGATTAATTCAAGGTTAATCTCATTTTAGGCTAATCTCGAAGAAACCGGTAGAGTACTCAGCATTGGAGATGGTATCGCGCGTGTATATGGATTGAAGAATATTCAAGCTGACGAAATGGTGGAATTCAGCTCAGGTTTGAAAGGTATGGCATTAAACTTGGAACCTGACAATGTAGGCGTTGTCGTATTCGGTAATGACAGGCACATTAAGGAGGGGGATATCGTGAAACGTACTGGTGCCATTGTTGATGTTCCTGTCGGCGAAGAATTGTTGGGTCGTGTTGTCGATGCCTTGGGCAATCCTATAGATGGCAAAGGACCTCTAACCAGCAAATTGAGATTTCGTATTGGAACAAAAGCTCCAGGCATTATTCCCAGGTAATATATAATAAAATTATAATTTTGTGCCTCTTAATTTCTTTATGCGAAACTTCGAGAATAGTGATATTCCATTTTTATGTGAACATCATAATTGATATCATCCTGTTTTGCAATAGATTAAAAAGTAAATGATTTAAATAATTAATTTCACTGCGTGCATATGATATATTCCCTCTTCTAACAGAGTATCGGTCAGAGAACCTATGCAAACTGGAATTAAAGCTGTGGATTCCTTAGTACCTATCGGTCGTGGTCAACGTGAATTGATTATTGGAGACCGACAGACTGGAAAGACTGCCCTTGCCATTGATACAATGATCAATCAAAAACGTTTCAATGATGGTGGAGAAGAAAAGAAGAAATTATATTGCATTTATGTTGCTGTTGGTCAGAAGAGATCTACTGTTGCACAAATTGTAAAACGTTTAACAGATAGTAATGCTATTAATTACACTATCATTGTATCTGCCACTGCCTCTGATGCAGCACCACTTCAGTACTTGGCTCCATATTCTGGATGCGCTATGGGGGAATTTTTCAGGTAAACATTTAAATTGACATTTGTATTATACTACATCTTTTATTTATGTTCTTTTTTATTTAAAAAAAAATAATATATATGTCCTGTGTACAATATATCGATTTTATTGCTGCAAAAAGAAACTTGTATGGGGATTATTATTTTGCAGAGATAATGGGAAGCACGCTTTAATTATTTATGACGATTTATCTAAGCAAGCTGTTGCCTATCGACAAATGTCTTTGCTACTTAGAAGACCACCAGGTCGTGAAGCTTATCCTGGCGATGTATTTTATCTTCATTCTCGTCTGCTTGAGAGAGCAGCCAAAATGAATGACAGTTTGGGTAGTGGTTCGTTAACAGCTTTACCCGTCATTGAAACGCAAGCTGGTGATGTGTCTGCTTATATTCCTACAAATGTAATTTCTATTACTGATGGTCAGATCTTCTTGGAAACGGAATTGTTTTATAAAGGTATCCGACCTGCTATCAACGTAGGTTTATCTGTATCACGTGTTGGATCTGCTGCTCAGACTAAAGCCATGAAGCAGGTATTGTATATAAATTTTTCAATACATTCAATTATAACACCAAAGAATTATATGTCTTTAAAATTATATAGATATTTTTTTATTTATACTATAAATAATAAAAAAATTTATATGATAAATTTAAAACATTGATTTTATGATATTCAATTGCATATAGGTTGCTGGCTCGATGAAATTGGAATTGGCTCAATACCGCGAAGTAGCGGCTTTCGCTCAATTCGGTTCGGATTTGGATGCTGCAACCCAACAGTTGCTAAATCGTGGTGTAAGGTTAACAGAACTTCTCAAACAGGGACAATATGGTAAGATGTCACAATTTTAATGATTTTAACAGTTTTAGCTTTCAGTATAACTCAATTTATGTACCTTTACATACTTTTACATATCTGATATGTATCTTTTTAGTACCTATGGCTATTGAGGAACAGGTAGCTGTCATATACTGTGGTGTGCGTGGTTATCTCGACAAGATGGATCCTGCAAAGATTACTACTTTTGAAAAAGAATTTCTTGCACACATCAGGTACCTAATATAGTATTTAATATAGTGTTTAACTAATGCGAAATTTTTATAATGTACGTAATTTCTTTTCTAGATCTACTCAGCAAGATCTTCTTGCTACTATTGCAAAAGAAAACATAATTAGTGAAGAGTCTGATGCAAAATTAAAGAAAGTAGTTACTGATTTCCTATCATCCTTCTCAGCATAGAGTGCAATCATATGCTAATGTCATCCAATGTCATTGTAATATGCGTATCAAAATAGATAAAAATGTAAGATTTCTTGAAGACTTTTCTGCTGCTAATCGGACGTTAATGTACCGATATTACACATTGTCATATAAATATTACAATATAATTATGTATAATATCTACATTAGACATATTGTTGCAGCAATTCTCTCTCTTTCTCTATGTATGATCTATAAACTCGATAGCCATATACAATATGTTGATACAAAAAGAATAATCTTTAATAAAAATATCAAAACTAATGTTTTGGCTATAAGTATATTTCTTTACAGGACAAAAGTTTTAATAAGAGTAAAAGATAAAAGGTAAAGATAGAGCAAAGGATAAGACTTTTAAAAGGAAGATAAATAATAATATATTTTCCGCGATACAGAGGGAAAAACAAGTGTTGTCTCTCTATTTTTTAAAACTTCTGATCTCTCACTGCAATCATATTATAATTATGATACTGGAAATCATGCAATTAGAAGATATAAAGTTTTGAAATTATTTCTTTTGTGTTTAATTTATTGTAATATTAAAAAAAAATATATTTAATTTACATTTATTTTTCAGTTACTCTTTATTTTTCCATAATAATTTTTATTAATTTATTCCTTCTTAATATATAAATTATCGATAATATAAATGAATGTTTACTACAAATATATATATATATATATATATATATATATATATATATATAAATCTTATAATATTTATAATATGTATATTGATTTATGCTGTAGATGATACAGCTAATTTCTTCAAATGTTCCATGAATACTTGTAAGCTAACATCATCCGTCAAAACAGGCGCGCCGCTCTCCTAAATAAAAGAAAATAAGATAATTATTTGTTACTACGCTAAATAATGATATATGATAATTATGGTTTTTACCATTTTCAATATTTATAAAAAAAAATATAACATTTGTCTAATATCATCAAAACAATTTTTATTTACAAATTAAAAAACATTTGTTAAAGATATATTTTTTTAATTTATTTGTTTAATTACCTAAAATATTTCAATTTTTGTTTATTCAAATTATGTGTCATAGAGTGTAAAAGAGAAAAAGGAGGGAGGGAAACAGAAAGATAAGAGGACGTTTTTATTTTATTATTCATAAATTTTCTTATTTAACAAAATATAAAATATGTTTCACGTGGTTAAGAAAATTAAAATTTTTAATCTAAAATGTTTTAATTAAAAAAAGAAGTACGAAAAATTTACCAAACATTTTTTTTAAATTGTATTTTGAATTTCTTGACGAACTTGAGTTAATTTTTCCTTAATCTTTTTTACAGTGATCTCATTATATACATTTTACACTAAAAATACATACAAAGATTTCTGAGAATCTAGTTTCACAATTTGTTTAATAAAACAAAAATGTAAAGGAAATTGGAAAGTTTTCTACCTTCAAAATATACCAAACTGATCGAATATCAATGTTAAAAAATCGATTTGTGCAATATTTTTCAATAAATCTGAGATATGCTACACGTGTTAAAAAATACAAATAATTTGAAAATTAAAATTTAATTTCAGCTTCCCACCACCAGGTATATATATTATATATATAAATATATGTATGTATGAATGTATATATGTATATGTACATGTATATGTATATGTATGTGTATATATATATATATATATATATATATATATATATATATATATATATATATATATATATATATATATATATATATATATATATAACACAATATATTATTATTTTATAACCAATAATGAGAATTATTATAAAGTCACTTTGTGCAACCTGCAAAATAATTAGTAGAATCCAAACTTGAATATAGTTGAAATATCAAAATGCATCTATATCATTGTAAATTTACTAAAGTTTATTTTCACACGATTAACATAATGATATACCACCAATATGTATATTTGGTTCATTTTTATATTGAAAGGTGATTTCTCATGCAAAAATAAGTGAAGTAAAACATGAAATAAAAATTTTTTTCAAACAAAATCTTGTAAAAGATATTTTATCTTATATTTTCTATTTATTTTTGTACGAGAAATTACTTTTTGCTTATACTAGATTTTCCGAAACAATCTATATACAACTGTAAAATTATTAAATATTTTCTTTTTAACAAAATAAGATGATTAAAAAAATAATAAAATAAATGAATAAAAATAATAAATTAAATTATAAAAGAATCAACGAGATGCATTTTCACATGAATATCAATCTGTTAATCTTAAATATCCAGTCACCAAAGCAGCTAAGCAAATAGAAGAAAAAAAATTAAAAAATAACACACCCCGTTAGGTATCGGCATCCCCTAGTTCACAGGATCATGGTAACATAAAATAAAAATATTAATTACAAATGGTATGTAATTTATAGACATTATTCGCACTTCTTTCAATTGTTGATACTTTTTAATCTATTTGAAATGAAATCTTTTACACATAGTGAAAATTTAATATTAGACCGGATTTTTTTATAATAATATTATTTTTAACACTTTCTTATAGCTGAATCTTAAATTATAATTTTTATTAAAATATTAGAATAATTTTAACGTTATATAAAAAATTTTGTAAACATTTTTATTTTATTGTATATTTTAGAAATCCTCTTTTTACTTATTGTAATTAAAGTTTTCCAAGTATCATATATAAGGAAATAGCTGTTAAAAATAAACTTTCCACCAATTTCAACAACTGTATTTTAAAAATTAGATGCATTTTCTCAACTTTAATTTTATCAATTTTATGTATATAATTTTCAAGTAAATATTTTATAATATTCAATAATACATTATATAATATATAATACTATATAATATAATAATAAATAAAATTTTAGATATGAAATTTTTAATAACTTTATAACATATCATTTTACTATGTATGATTTTATAGTAATATACAGTAAAACAAATCTGGTTTTTACTTTTAAGAAAATGTGATTATTTCGATATCAAGACACGTAATAAAATTCAAAAATTACTAATATTATTCCTAACATTTTCATCAACATACAACCAATGTTTAATTATAGAAGTTATCAAATAAAGTTCTTAGATGTTGTAGAGAATATCCTTAAAAAAAAAATGTTGATATATCTTTTATCTTCTTTTGTGACAAATTATTTTAATAAAACAAGATCTCAAAATATTAAATATATTTGTACTTACCGCGCCATAAGCATACATATTGTTGTGAGTCTGACTTGGGTTGACCTTACTCAATAAAAATCTAGCTTGAGAACCACCTTGCTCTGTATCAATATACCGAGGTGCGGGAAATCTACCAGCTAAGATTTCAGCTGCATCATCAACAGGCGCTGCTAATAATTGTCGGAAATTTTCATATTCTGGCAGATCTTGATATTTCAATTGTCGCCATTGCGCAATAGTCTGAAAAAATAAATTTTACAACAATATATTAGTGAATAAATTTTTTTCATGAGTTTCATATGCAATCAAAACACAGATCTAAATAATATGTACGTATGTATGTATGTAGACAAAATATATATATATATATATATATATATATATATATATATATATATATATATATATATATATGTGTTGGTTAAGTTATGGGATTGATAAATAAAAATAAATCAATCAATCAATCAATATATATATATATATATTAATATTAATTCTACACTATGTTAAATTTTCACATAATGTTGACAGTTTACTTAGCATGGAATTATGTTCAGATTCATGATATTTAATGTGTGCATATTTTTCCATATTTATATTTATAAGAAATAATAAATATTATATTGTTATACTATTATAATATTATATAATATTATATTATTATATTATTATATACTCGTATTTATGTAAAGAAATATAATATATATTAAAATTGATTAAAAATAAAAATAAAAAATCACAGAAAACATTAGCTTTTTATCATCATTTTAAACATGTTCTTGAGAATTATATAAAGAAGAAAATATATAAAATTGTATATTTTAATTACAAAACATATTTTCTCTGTACATATGTACTGTGTGCCTCAAACAGATTATATATGTGTTAATTAAATATTGTTTACCTCTCCATGAAATATAAGTATTTGAAAAAATGTATCCATTAATAAAATTCTCTCAGGTTGAATAGATGAAGTATCTAATAATACTGGTTCTGGAGGACCATTAAATCCATAACTGTATAAAATTGGTTGGACCATAATTAAAGAATTTGTTAAATCTTCACGCATAAGCATATGTCTGGAATGTCAAGAAATATATATCAATGTATGAAATGAGATCTAAATATGTAAATAAGATTCAAGTATCAGGTGCTTCGCATAAAAATAAAACACAAGACAGCTTACCTATAAAAACTAGTTTCATCTGGCGAATTATTGAATACTTGTAAGAATTGCGATCTGCGCAAATGATACATAAATTGTGGATATAAGGAAAAGTTTTCTGCCAATCTAAAGCTATTTGGATCATCTTTTGCATATTCTCCGAATTTTTGACACTGCAACAATAAGATTTTATATCTCAAAATATATAGATACAATATATATTTGTGTGTATATGTGTAATATATATGTGTATAAAAGTGTAAAATTTAGGCTTTATACTTTATACTTTACTAAATGTAATTGAGCATATAATTTTATTGAACTACTAACAAGTCTAATCAGCATGCGGTCGACCCATCTTAAAACATCTGGACTATCATCACTTTCTGCTCTAAATACAGCTAAACGTGACATAAGAACAGCTGCTGCTTCTTGATCAAATCCAGCGCTTACATGATGTAAAGATGATGATGCATCTGCCCAACTGAACCAATTAAATATATTTTAATATTATCAGATTTATGATATAACATTGCATGCATAATGATGTGTGAGAAAAAATATACTTACTTTCTTGCAATAGTAGTAACTCTAATTCTCCTTTGTCCATTACTATGTTGATATTGGGTAATAAATTGAATACAGCCTCTTCCACCTTGCGGAATTGGGGCTGTATGCTGATTTACAACTTCAAAGAATAGTGCTGTTGTTGTAGATGGTGTCAATGAACAAAATTTCCATTGACAAGTACCACCTAAACCTACTTCTTGTTCTCCAATGCTAGATCCTTTCACCCCCAATGATACGCAAGGTCCAATTGCTCCAGAAACTTTAATTTCCCGAGATGTTTTTACTTCTAAAGTGGCATTAAATGCCATTTTCAAGTCACCCTTTGCATCCTTAGCAAATACTCGTTGAAAAGTTTGTTTAAATAAAGAAGAATTAAATGAATCCCCCATCACCATATGACCACCAGTAGAATTGCAACATTGTCGCATTTCTAATAAACCAGTTTGATCAAGAGCACAGGAATAAATATCTATTATGTGACCATTAGTTGCAGCGCGTGATGCAAGTGCATCATAATGTTTAGTTGCCTTTTTCATATGCTTAGCATTATCCTTTTGAATATCGTGATGTGATCTAATTGGTTGTCGTAAATCATCAGTTACAACTTGACCAGGTCCTTGAGAACATGGTCCACCAACAAAGAGCATAATCCTTAAACACATTGACTGTAAGATTGCGATGAGTATATACATATACTATATTTATTACAACATATAAATAC